>NC_058411.1:63802737-63826836 GCF_002201575.2 Neomonachus schauinslandi | reverse complement strand
AGAGAGGGAACACAAGCAGGGGGAGTGGGAGAGGGAGAAGCAGGCTTTCCGCCAAGCAGAGAGCCCGATGTGGGGCTCGATCCCAGGACCCTGGGATCATGACCTGAGCCAAAGACAGACGCCTAACGATTGAGCCACCCAGGCGCTCCTTTCCTGCTGTTCTTTAAAATAAGCCAAGTTGAATCGACCTCAGGGCTTTTGTTCTTCCTGTGGCCTAATTTCTCAATTCATTTAGATCTCTCTTCAGATGTCTTCAGAGAGCCCCTTCCTGACAACCCCATCTAAAAGAGCACCTTACACTGCTTTACAATCTTTCATAACTCTTATTACTACCTAAAAGTTTGTATTTATCTATTATATCTCTTGCACTAGTATGATTTTTTTGCAGATATTGAACCACCCCTGAATCCCAGGAATAAATCCCACTTGATCATGGTGAATAATCCTTTTAATGTACTGTTGGATTTGATTAGCTAGTATCTTGTTGAGGATTTTTGCATCCATGTTCATCAGGGATATTGGTTTATAATTCTCCTTTTTGCTGGGGTCTTTATCTGGCTTTAGAATCCAGGTAATGCTGGCCTTGTAGGATGAGTTTGGAAGTTTTCCTTCCATTTCTATTTTTTGGAACAGCTTCAAAAGAATAGGTATTAATTCTCCTTTAAGTGTTTGGTAGAATTCCCCTGGGAAGACACCTGGCACTGGACTCTTGTTTGTTGGGAGATTTTTGATTACTGCTTCAATGTCTTTGCTGGTTATGGCTCTGTTCAGATTTTCTATTTCTTCCTGTTTCGGTTTTGGTAGTTTATGTGTTTCTAGGAATATATCCATTTCTTCCAGATTGCCCAGTTTGTTGGTATATAATTGGTCATAATATTCTCTTATAATTGTATTTCTGTGATGTTGGTTGTGATCTTGCCTTTTTCATTCATATTTTATTTGGGTTCTCTTTTCTTTTTGATAAGTCTGGCTAGGGGTTTATCAATTTTGTTAATTCTTTCAAAGAACCAGCTCCTAGTTCTGTTGATCTGTTCTACTGTTTTTCTTTTTATTTCTGTATCATTTATTCCTGCTCTTATCATTATTATTTCCCTGCTTCTTCTGGTTTTAGACTTTTTTGCTGTTCTTTCTCCAGCTCCTTGAGGTGTAAGGTTAGGTTGTGCATTTGAGATGTTCCTTGCTTCTTGAGGAGAGACTGTATTCCTGGATCCTGTAGATACTTCCCTCTTATGACTGCCTTTGCTGTGTCCCAAAGGTTTGGGACTGTTGTGTTTTCTTTTTTTTTTTTTTAATTTTATTTATTTATTTGACAGAGAGAGACACAGCGAGAGAGGGAACACAAGCAGGGGGAGTGGGAGAGGGAGAAGCAGGCTTCCCACGGAGCAGGGAGCCCGACGCAGGGCTTGATCCCAGGACCCTGGGATCATGACCTGAGCGGAAGGCAGACGCCTAACGACTGAGCCACCCAGACGCCCTTGGACTGTTGTGTTTTCATTTTTATTTGCTTCCAAGTATTTTTAAAATTCCTTTAATTTCCTGATTAACGCATTCATTCTTCAGTACGCTGTTTTAGCCTCCATGTATTTGTGGTCTTTCCAAATTTTTTCTTGTGGTTGACTTCAAGTTTCAAAGCATTGTGATCTGAAAATATGCATTGTATCATCTCAGTCTTTTTGTACTGGTTGACGCATGATTTGTGACCTAGTATGTGATCTGTTTTGGAGAATGTTCTATGTGCACTTGAAAGGAATGTGTATTCTGCTTTAGGATGAAATGCTCTGAATATTTCTGTTAAATCTATCTGATCCAGTATGGATTGTTCAAAGCCATTGTTTTCTTGTTGATCTTCTGCTTAGATGATCTGTCCATTGCTGTGAGTGGGGCATTAAAGTCCCCTGTTATTATCGTATTATTGTCAATGAGTTTCTTTAAGTTTGTTATTAATTGATTTATATATTTCTATATATATTTGTTATTAATTAATTTACATATATTTGCTCTCAAGTTGAGGGCTTAAATATTTACAATTGTTAGATCTTCTTGTTGGATAGATCCCTTTATTATGATAGAGTGCCCTTCTTCATCTCTTACAGTCTTTGGCTTAATATCCAGTTTGTCTGATATAAGTATGGCTACTCCAGCTTTCTTTTGATGTCCATTAGCATGATAAATAGTTCTCCACCCCCTTACTTTTAATCTGGAGGTGTCTTTGGGTCTAAAATGAGTCTTTTGTAAGCAGCATATCAATAGGTCTTTTTTTAAATCCATTCTGATACCCTGTTTCTTTTGATTCAGCATTTAGTCCATTTGCATTCAAAGTAATTATTGGTAGATATGAATTTAATGCCATTATGTTACCTGTAAAATCACAGTTCTTGTAGATTGTCTCTGTTCCTTTCTAGTCTTTGTTGCTTTTGGTCTCTCTTTCCCGCTCAAGAGGTCCCCTTTAATATTTCTTGCAGAGCTGTTCTAGTGTTCACGAGCTCCTTTAGTTTTTGCTTATCTTGAAAACTCTCTCTCTCCTGTTCTGAATGACAGCCTTGCTGGATATAGTATTCTTGGCTGCATGTTTTTTCCCATTCAGTATGTTGACTATATCATTCCACTCTCTTCTGGCCTGCTCTGTTTTTGTGGTCAGGTCTGCTGCTAACCTTATGTATCCACCCTTGTAGATTAAGGATGTTTTGTCCCTAGCTGCTTTCAGAATTCTCTATCTTTGTCTTTTGCAAGTTTCCCTATGATATGTCTTGGTGTTGATCTGTTTTTGTTGATTTTGAGGGGAGTTCCCCGTGCCTCTTGGGCTTGAATGCCTGTTTCCTTCCCCAGATTAGGGACGTTCTCAGCTATAATTGTTCAAATAGGCCTTCTGCCCCCTTTTTCTGCTCCTCTTCTTCTGGGACTCCTATGATATGGATATTACTGCGCTTTATGGAATCTCTCAGTTCCCTAAGTCTCTCTTCATAATCTAATAGTTTTCTTTCCGTCTTCTTTTCAGCTTCCTTATTTTCTGTAATTTTATCTTCTTTATCACCTATTCGATCCTCTGCTTCTTCCATCCTCATTGTGATTACATCCAGTCAATTTTGCATTGCAGTTTTAGCATTTTTTATTTTGGCCTGACTAGTTTTTAGGTCTTTTATCTTTGTAGCCAGGATTTCTCTGCTGTCTTTTATGCTTCTTTCAAACCCAGCTAGTGTTCTTATGACTGTTGTTCTAAATTCTTGTTTATAGATATATTGCTTGTATGTGTTTTGAGCAAGTCCCTCTCTGTGATTTCTTCTTGATCTTTGTTTTGGGGAGAATTCTTCTGTCTTGTCATTATGTCTAGGTTTCTTTCTTTTGCATGTTATGAAAGCTTGTTATGTTTCATGCTCCTGAGAGTAATACTGTATTAAGAAGGGGTCCCACACTGTTGAGGGCCTGGCACTCTGGGAAGTGTTTCTGGTGTATGCTGTGTGCAGTCTGCTGTTGTGTTTTGGCTGATTTTCACCACAGGTCAGTCCTCTGCAGAGTTCCTCCTTCTTGCAGTGAGGAGTGTTTGGACCTTTAACTAGGTTTGCTTTGATTTGTTTTTAAAGATAGGCCTGATTTAAAAAAAAAAAGCCTGGTCTTATTTCCACCAGAATTGAAGCTGATGCTTTGGAGCACTTTACGAACAGTTGCCTTGATGTATACGGAGGGCCTGTGTTGGTCTTCTGAGGGAGAGGCCCACTGCAGTGGCTAACAGTCAGACCTGCCCTTGTAAAGATTCTCCTGCCACATGTAGGGGCAGGGTTTGGTGTAAGCGACTCCAGCCTCTTCTCTCTGAAGTCCAACTGTGCTGGTGTGTGTGTGTGTGTGTGTGTGTGTGTGTGTGTGTAAGATGCTGTCCCCTCATCCTCTTGTCCCCAAAGAGGGGAACCCGTTGCTGCCACTGTTCGGGAGGCCCTCAGAGAAAAGTGAACAATCTCCTTTTTTGTGTCCCAGGCTTTCATCAGATCCCTGTCCTCAACCTGTCTGTGCCTGGCTGTCTGCATGCCTGGCGCCACTATTCTGTGTTTTATCTCTGGCTTGTGCCTGGGATTCAAAACAACAAATCTTAAAGTATCCAGCAGCACATGGACCCTCTCCCTTCCTCTGGAGGAGAGCCTTGCAGTGCTACTCTTGGCACTGTTCTGTCCCAGAAAAGCAGTCGCATGATTGCATAAGTGCCTGGAGTCTGTTGAAGCACAGCGAAAACCTGCAACCAGGTTATCTGCCCTCTGCATGTGCCTCTGTCCCCTGCTGTTGAATGGCCCCTCAGTACCACCCGGTGGGCCTTTTGTCTTTGGAGAGGCAAAATACCCTCTTCCAAGTGTGCTCTAGGAACGGGAACATTCGCTCCTCGTGTGACTCGGGATCGCCACACCTGGGCATCTTGCATGATCCCTGCTCACTGATCTCGCTCCCCCTCTCTCCTTTTTCTGACTTTACTCTGCGAAAGGGTTCCCTTTCGCATGGTGCTTTTCTTTCTCCTAATTCACGTCTCTCAATCTCTCATCTGCCTCGTTCTTTCCCTCCAATTGTGTAGATTGTTTTTTCTTTCTTTCTTTCTTTCTTTCTTTCTTTCTTTCTTTCTTTCTTCCTTCCTTCCTTCCTTCCTCTTTCTTTTTTTCTTCCTTCCTTCCTTCCTTCCACCTTCCTTTCTCTCTCTCTTTCTTTCTTTCTAAGATTTTATTTAATTATTAGAGAGAGAGAGAGGGCCAGCACAAGCAGGGGCGAAGGGCAGAGGGAAAGGGAGAAGCAGGCTCCCTGCTGAGCAGGGAGCCCAACATGGGACTCGATCATTACCTGAGCTGAAGGTAGACACTTAACCGATTGAGCCACCCAGGTGCCTTGTGTAGATTGTTTTTTTAATCCTCAGATCAGTTTCCTAGTTGTTCAAAATGATTTGATGTTGATCTAGCTGTGTTTGAGGAACGAGGCAACCCCAGGGTCCCACTACTACTCTGCCATCTTCACTCTTTCCTCTTTAAGGTTTTCTATATATAGTATGTTATCTGCAAGTAGTTAAAGTTTTACTTCTTCCTTACCAATTTGGATGCCTTTTATTCCTTGTCTGATTGCTGTGGCTAGGACCTACAGTACTATGGTGAATAAAAGTGGTGAGAGTGGATGTTCTTGTCTTGTTCCTGATCTTAGGAGAAAAGCTCTCAGTTTTTCACCTTTGAATATAATGTTAACTGTGGGTTTTTCATATATGGACTTTATTATGTTGAGGTATGTTCCCTCTACTACTTTTTTGAGAGTTCTTCTCATAAATGGATCTTGTACTTTGTCAAGTGCTTTTTCTGCATCTATTGAAACAATCATACAGTTTTTATTCTTTCTTTTATTGATATGTATTGCATCAGTAGGTTTGCAAATATTGAACCACCCTTGCATCACAGGAGTAAATCTCACTTGATCATGGTGAATGATTTTCTTTAATGTTTTGTTGGATTTGGTTTGCTAATATTTTACTGAGGATTTTTGCATCTGTGTTCATCTGAGATATTGGCCTGTAGTTCTCTTTTTTGTAGTGTCTTTATCTGGTCTTGGTATCAGGGTAATGCAGTCCTCATAGAATGAATTTGGAAGTTTTCCTTCCTCTACTATTTTTTGGAATGGTTTGAGAAGAATAGGTTTAACTCTTCTTTAAATATTTGGTAGAATTCACTTGTGAAGCCATCTGGTCCTGGACTTTTGTTTGTTGGGGGTTTTTTGATTACTGATTCAATTTCATTGCTGGTAATTGGTTTGTTCAAATTTTCTATTTCTTCTTGATTCAGTTTTGGAAGGTTATATGTTTCTAGGAAGTATCCATTTCTTCTGTGTTATCCAATTTATTGGCATATAATTTTTCATAATATTCTCTTATGATTGTATGTCTGTGGTGTCATTGTTATTTCTCGTCTTGCATTTCTCATTTGAGGCCTCTCATTTTTTTTTTTTTAATGAGTCTGGCTAAAGTTTTATCAATTTTGTTGATCATTTGATGAGCCAGCTCTTGGTTTTGTTAATCTGTTCTATTCTGTTTTTGTTTCTATTTCATTATTTCTGTCTAATCTTTATTATTTCCTTACTTCTACTGGTTTTGGATTTTGTTTGTTCTCTTTTTTCTAGCTCCTTTAGGTGTAAGGTTAGGTATTTGAGATTTTTTTTTTGCTTCTTGAGGTAAGCCTATATTGCTATAAACTTCCCTCTTAGAACAGCTCTGGTGCATCCCAAAGATTCTGGACTGTTGTATTTTCATTCCTACCAGTTTTTTTTTTAATGGTTTGAGATAAAATTCACATACCATATAATTCATCTGCTTGAAGTGTATAATTTAATGGCTCTTAATATAGTCACAGAATTGTACATCTGTTATCATCAATTTTAGAACATTTTCATTACTCAAAAAATCCTTATATCCTTAACCTATGTTTCTCCATGTACCCTTAGTTCTAGGTAATCACTAATTTATTTTCTGTCTTTATAGATTTATCTATTTGGACATTTCATATAAATGGAATCATACAATATATGGTCTTTTGTGACTGGCTTCTTTCACTTAGCATTGTGTTTTCAAGATTAATCCATGTTGTAGTATATTTCAGTTCTTCATTTCTTTGTATTGCTGAGTGTTAGTCCATTGTATGGATATACCATTTTTTATTTATCTGTTACATCAGTTGATGCACATTTGGATTGTTTCTGCTTTTTGGCTATTATGAATAATGCTGCTATGAATATTTAAAAGTTTTTGTATGGACCTACACTTTCTGTTCTCTTGGGGATATACTTAGCAGAAGAATGCTGAGTCATGTCACAACTCTATGTTTAATCAGTTGAGGAATTGCCAGGGCGTTTCCAAACTTTACATTTACACCACTTTACATTTCTTCCAGCAGTGATAGAAGATTCCAAATTTTCAACATCCTTTTTTCAATACTTACTTTCTCTTTTTGATTATAGATATACTTATGGGTATGAAGTGGTTTCCCATTGTGGTTTTGAATTGTGTTTCCCACTAGTTTTTCTAAAACTAAATTATAAAACTAAAACTAAACTAAAACAATAATGAGATTGAAGCTGGGCAGTTTACTGGCTAACAATTTAAGAAGTCATTTTAATCATAAAAGAGTAGAGATGATTTGGCACATGTGAGTAAGCATTTTAAGCATTTTGCAAGGCTTTACCTTCTCTTTTTGGTTCTTATTTAGCAATTAACAGTTAAAACATTTTATTTTGTACCTAAGTTCAAAAAGGTTTTGCGGTTCCACAAAAATAATCTTCACAAATACCCTAGATATTTTTATTACAGTTTTTCTTTCCCTTTAAAATACAGTATCCATCCCTTTTGGCTCCTAAACAACATAGTTGAGAATGTCGAAGTGATTATAGACAAACTCAGTTGAACAATCCAAGGACCATCTTCAGACACTGTGTTTACTCATGGGTGCTACCTTTACAAAGTTTCCAGCCTTGTGGGGAAGACAGATACACATATTTATTTACATATGAGGAAGAATGCAGTAGGCATAGCAGTTGGTGGGTATAAACAGAGTATGTTAATACCATAATGGAGAGAATTTAGTTCCAGTTTTAAGCAAAGGCAGTATTTTGAAAATTAGGTAGAATGTTGGCAGGTAGAAAAATAGCAGAAAAGAAGAAAATTCTAGGTTGAAGGAATTACGTGAGCAAAGTCATGGTAGGAGGTAATTATAAGGTGTTTGGAATCAGAAGTAATCTGTATGGCTATAGTGTATGGTATACTGGGACCATAGGGCTTGTGGGAAATCTAATGGAAGATAGACTGGATGCTTATGATATGTAGAAGAGTTTGGATTTTGTCCTGTAATCACTGGGATACACTAAAAAGTTTTCTACTAATATACAATACATGATAAAATCTGTGCTTTTCAGAGGTAAGATTTATAGTGATGCTGAACAACCAATTAGGGACAGATGGGAGGCAAAGAATGCTGTCACAATACCAAAGTGAGTTGACTTTTCAACTAAAATTGACTTAAAAGTAGGTTTTGTTGTTTTTGTTTTTTTTAATTTCACATAACAAGAGATGTGGAAGTTACAGAGTTGGTTAAAAGGCAGCCCAACTATTTCAGGTAGCATTTCTGCATTTCTTTTGGCTTAATCCTTATGGTCACAAGATGGCTGTCTCACTCAGTCATGAAGAAGAAGGAAAAGAGTGTGCTCTCTTACTGTTTTTTTGTTAGGGAAGAAAACTTTCATTAGGCACTCTGAATTTCATTAACTAGGACTGGATCTCATGACTGATTTAGCTGCAAGGGAAAGTGGGGAATCTGACATTTTCCACCTTAATATTGGGAGGTGAGTTCTGCCTTTGAAAAGAAGGGATGGGGGCAAGTGTTCTCAGGGGGTTAGCAACCAGCAGTGTCCTCAGATGCTCATATCCTCTAGTTAGCAGTAAAAAGGCAAAGGAAGAGACAGATTTAAGACAGGTTAGAAAAGGAGGGATTAAAGACAACTCTAGGTTTTGGTGGTGAATGAAAAGATGGTGATGCCATTTACCAAAATGTATTTCCCAATTTGAAATTGAATAGGGTTCTGACTCTATTAATAACACTTATTGACCATAAAACTTGATGCCTAGGACCCTTTAACCTCACTTTCTAATCACTAATGGAATGGAACATAGAGGAGGCCGTGCAGGTAGCATGGTAGTTTTTAAGCGCTACTCCTAGGATCAGTGCCAGCTTGCTGCATCAAGATCACCTGGGGAGCTTGTTAAATCAGAATCTCTGGGAATTGATATTTTTAGGTCTGGGATTTGATCATCAGTTTTGTTAACAAGATCCCCAGGTAAATCTAATACACAGCTAGGTTTGGATATATTTGGTAGGAAAAGTGTGGACTTCGATTTGAGGCAAACCTGAATTTGAATCCCAGCTCTTCACTTACTAACTATGTGAACTTGGACAAGGCACTTGACTTCTCAGAGCTGAGACCCCTCACCTGTGAAATATGTAACAATAATAATATTATTAACATTACCGAATGATATACCACAATTACTAACCCAGGAAATGAATGGGTGTGCCCTGGCGCTGCCGTGGCCAACTGCTCTGTCCTGGGTAATCTGGGGGGGCTGGACAAGTTGAAAGCATAGCCCCTGGCTAGATTTGCCAACACTGTTGCTGGAGAAACTCGGATGAACTTGTCACAAGAGAAGCCAGTCACTCAAGAAATGAGGGTTTGGAAAAGAGAAAGGGAGAAATTTATTTCAGGTGTTGGCAGCCAGGACAGGTGGCAGGCTCAAGCCTTACCAACTGATCTCTCCACCGGCAAGATGGACATCTATAATTTTATAGGAGAGGTTGATGGGGGGTATGCCAAGAGAGCAGGCAGAGAGTGTATGATCATGGATGGGTGGGGGGCTCCATATGTGGGCAGCTCATAATTATGGGCAGGGAAGAGGATGTGTGGTGTGTGGTCTAGGCATTCCGTTGCTATCAGGGCTTTTCTGCTCTGGTGTTTGGAATGTTCCAGTCATTGCAAAATGTCTTGTCAGTGCCTCAAGAAAGTGCAATTGGAAATAAGCACAATGATTTTTAGTTAGAGCATGAGTTAAGCAGTCTTGTCTATTTCTGGTTTTAATTGTTGGGGTCTATAGTTGAGCAAAGGGCTTGCTAACATTAATAGCTACTATATAGAGCTATTGTAAAATATAGGGATATATATGTAATGTGTCTAGCATAATAACTGGCACTTGTAAAGATTCATTAACTCACTATGTTTTTGTGTGTTAGCCTGTAGTAAGTACTACACATTTGAATTAGCAAAGAGACACAGATTTCGATACAGCTACAACAAAAGGCAAATAAGAAGCAGACTATAGTAAATTGCTTCTCTTGGTGCTTGCTTCTCTTAGTATCCATTGTTATCAATAGCTGATTTCCTTTTGGTCCAGCCAAATATCTTCCAGTCCTGAGTATTTGAACCTTTTTTTGTTTTCTTTTTTTGCGTTTTTAAAAAGATTTGTTTACTTATTTATTATTAATGTTCAATTAGCCAACATATAATACATCATTAGTTTTTGATATAGTGTTCAGCGATTCATTAGTTGCGTATACCACCCAGTGCTCATCACCACATGTGCCCTCCTTAATACCCATCACCCTGTTACCCCATCCCAGCACCCCCCTCCCTTCTGTAACCCTCAGTTTGTTTCCTGGAGTTTTTGTTTTCTTAACTGCATTTTTGACTGCGTCTGTTCTGTGCAATCTATATAACTTAAAAATCCGCTAATATACCAAAAACCCTAAATCCAATTTCTGTGAAACATGTTATGTAATATTAGTAGAGGCTATTTTTCACAGTGTTCTCATATAAAACCTTAAATTAGACATAGTTCTTGCTCTTATAAAACAAAAAAACAGTATCAATTCAGATGAAAGTAATAAGTGCACATTAAGGATCATTTTGTTATTCTCAAAGTTTATGTAGTTGCCTGGGTTAATGAGAATGTTATTTTAGATGGTTGTCTTGTGTGGGAAATAACTCCTTGCTGAGAATGAATGCGTATTTTTCCAGTTTCAGTGCATAAAGGGGTCTTGGTGGAAGGGAGGGAAGGCACTAACATTGAGAACTTATTCTGCACTAGGAATTTGACTTAATTTGTTTCATTGGGCAGAGGCAGCATGTTGTAGTATTACCTGTGGACTCTGAAGGCTGCCTGAGTTCGTGTCCCAGTTCTGCACTTAAAGCTGCCTGACTTTAGGCAAATTACTAACCTTTCTGGGCCTGGGTTTCTTCATTGAGGGTTATTATACACCTACTTCAAAAGGTTGTTGTGAGGATTAAATAAGCTAACATACGTAAAGTCTCTAGAAAGTGCCTGGCCTGTAGTACTACAGCTGTTAGCTGTTCTTTAAATTTCACGAATTTACATTGCTCTGTCATTTCACAAAACTCCTGTAAGGTCAGTGTCTTCTTAATCTTTATTTTACAGGTAATAAACTGAAGTTTGATGAGGTTAGCAATATATTTATAATCAGTCACCCATTTATTTAGTGATACAAATCCTAGATTGATTCTTCATGCATTCTACTATGACTTTAATGTTAGTTATTAAAAAAAAATCCTAGAAATAGTCATCACTTTTGAGATTCATATAGTATTATGTATGTTGATTTTCATTTATCAAAAAAAATTTTTGCTCCTTGGCAATAGAATTAATTAACCATTTTTGAATTTTGAGTAGGGTGTTAATATTTTGAAAAAAATCTGTTATTGCAATATCTTTACTTTAAAATATCGCCTCAAGGGGCACCTGGGTGGCTCAGTTGGTTAAGCGTTTGCCTTCTGCTCAGGTCATGTACTCAGGGTCCTGGGATCGAGTCCTGTGTCGGGCTCTCTGCTCAGTGGGGGGTCTGTTGCTCCCTCTCATTCTTCCTCTGTGCTCTCCCTCTCTCTCTCTCAGATAAATAAATAGAACCTTTAAAAATAATACCACATCAAGAGGTAACGAGATATTTAAAAATATATTGTATATTGCAATAGCGATTTAATTCAAAATTAATTTGTAACTTTTATATTATGTCATATACTATATAAATATAATTAAATATATAATATGTATAAATATATAGCATATCTATATAATTTATAATATCATTTTGTAGGTGATGATCATAATGGTACCTTGAGCGTTTTTTTTTTAAGATTTTATTTATTCATTTGAGACACAGAGGTACAGAGAGAGAGAGAGAGAGAGCATGAGCAGGGAGAGAGGCAGAGGGAGAAGCAGGCTCCCCACTGAGCCAGGAGCCCGATGTGGGGCTTGATCCCAGGACCCTGGGATCATGACCTGAGCCGAAGGCAGACGCTTAACCATCTGAACCATCCAGGTGCCCCCCTTGAGCATTTTTTAATAATTGTTTTCTTCACTCATGATCTGGATTCTATCTGTGATTAAGTAGATTATCTAAACCCTCAAGGTTCACACATTTTATAGAAAATAGAAATAGTTATGTTTGCTAATGATAACCACTAATGCATATTATTAGTATTAACTGATTTGAGACATGTGTGTCTGCCTCTGTGGTATCTTTTTTTTTTTTTGTGGTATCTTTTATAAGAAGAATTCACAGAGTACTAAGAACTTAACATTAAATATTAAAATGAAAGCTAAGGCAATTAAAACAGTTACGTAACAGAGGGGTGGAAGTGTGTTAAACTAGATCCTAAAGCCAATCTTCTACTAGGAATTCTTCCTTGGTTTCTCTTCCCCTTCTTCCACAAGCACACAGACACAACACACCACCCTCACCCAACAGGATAAAATAGAAATGCTGTTTTATAAGATCTTCAGATAGGTAAAAAGCCTAAAACTGCTTTTCTTCTCTATTTTCTGCATGGTTTCAGGAAGCTTTATGCACAACATGCTTTGAGATTTCCAATTAGAAGCAGTAGCAATTTTGTTTTGAATAGTTCTAAAGAATCTATTGGCTGGGTGTTTCCTCCTCAGTACCCTTTGGCCTACCTTTTAAATTTCTTTTGGGAAAATGCAGCTTGCTGCCAGTAATTCATTCTCTCACTTTGTTCATGGAAGTTGCTGAATTCGATTATGAGTTAGAAAGAGAACACTTAACCCTAATTTTACATTTGGTATATTCTTGCTTACTTTCATTTCACGTATAACATATTGGTGGCAAAACTGCTGCATATCATTTGAATTTCTGGATCTGATTCTGTCCAATAAGAAGTTATCAAGATCTTTTTCACAGAACAATCCTTTTTTTCTTAATTATTCTCCTGCCTCCTCCCTAACTGGGTTCTTACCAATTCATTTTACTTCTCTCAATTTTTGTTCTCAGTAAATTATTTTCCCCCATCCCATCTCCTTGAGGAATAAGGAGGGCCCTTCATCCTCAAGCAGGGCAGTGTTGGAAGGGCCATTGAGAGGAAGTGAGCAGAGGGGCTTCAAAACCAGCTGCTTGGCTCCTATGATTTTGAGTCTGGAGGGTGGATCAAGTGCTCTGTTCACATCCAATTCCTGTGATTGCTGTATTGCTTTTCTTTGGAAGAGCTGCTTTCAGAATTATAAATGCTTTTCCCTGCATTGCAGTTTAGCTAAGAATATTCTAACGGAATTGATGTTGGTTTTCAGTGCTTTTGCTGCAGTACTTTACCTGATTTGGGAAAGGTTCTTGTTTGGTTAGGTTTCTAGGTTTGTAGGCTTGGATTCTGGCAAAAAACTGGTTGGTTGATGTCACAAATAAGATGACTTATTTTTAGGGGTTAGTGTCTAGAAGTATCTTTTTCTGTATTTCATAAATTACCATGGTGATAATAGGCTAATTTTTCACTGTATTTGAAGACTTTACTAAGGGCATTAATGCTTCCCCCCCGCCCTTGAATTATACAGGCCAAGGATTTAAGGTTTTTCTTTTCTTAATCTTAGTTGTTTTACCCATGATTTACTGTCTCTGTTACTAGATGAAAATGTGGAACTTATGGGAATTGCTTCTTGTTAAAGAATATGTTACTTACCTTGTTCTGGAAAGGGGAAAACACAACAAAAGTCTGGTGCAGCCCTTTTATATTTGAAACTCTGTTGAACCTAATCTTGCTAGTGAGCAGGTTTAAAAGTTGCCCTCTTTTTAATGGTCCCTTTCATACCATGTTTGTGGTGTTTGTTTTCAAAGATTTATCTAGTGTACTTTTATCATATATATATATATTTATTTTATAGTAGCCCACCATAGCCATTCTTTGCATTAGATTTTCTTTCTGGAAGTCCTCTTTTTCTGGAGTTGAGATCAATAGAAAAATGAAGATGACATGGATTTTCATTGGGAAAAGTGGTGGTTAGGAATTGGTTGCAAAGATATGACTCTTTCTTTAACACCAGAATATTTTTAGCCTTATACACATTATCTGATTTTAAATCTTGTAAGTTACAATGTTTGTATAGAAGTAGTAGAAGAGGGACTTTCATGAAATCATAGAATGTTAAAGCTTAAGAGGGATCTTAGGGATCATATAGTAACCATCCTGATACTCTGCAGAAGAACAAATGGAGGTTTGTTCATGCATTGGTTAGTTCGTTCATCCATCTATCCATTCACTGAACAAATACTTATTTAATGTTTACTGTTTTAGGTGCTGGGGGATATCCCTACCCTTACAGAGTTTATAGTAAATAGATAATAAACATCATAAGTAAGCTAAAGAGGTAGAAAATGATAAAAGTGATTCTGGGGTTGGGGTTGTGCTTGAGGGTGAAGGTGGATTTAGGGTAGGCTACATTGAAAATATGATACTTGAGCAGAGATTTAAAGGAGATGAGAGAATGGACTTGTGACTATCTGAGGAAGAGTATGTCGGGCAAAAGGAACAGCCAGTTTAAGGGCTAATGGGTAGGAACCATGTCTAGCTTTCTATTCAAGGAATAGTAAAAAGGCAATTGGCTCCTGGGCTAAGAAGTGGAGGGAGTAATAGGTGATGAAATTAACAGGATTGGGAGATAGGGGGTGGGGAACTGGCTAGATCATGTAGAGTCTGGTGAATTGTTGTGAGGACTTTGGTTTTTACCTGAGTGAAATGAGGGGAGTTGGAGGCGTAATGAGGGTTTTGAGCACGCATGATTGACTTATGTTTCAACTGAATCATTCTGACGGCACTGTTGATGAGAGATGCCAGGGTAGGGTTGCTAGATTTAGAAAATAAAAATATAGGACACCTACTCAGTTAAATTTGAATTTCACATAAACAATGAATAATTTTTGTATATATATGTCCCATGCAATATGTGACTGACTATTCACCCATATGGCAGAATGTTAACTACTCTTTTATATCTATATCTATCTATCTATCTATCTATCTATATATACACTTTAAACTCTTCAGTGTTACTGTTGCTTACTGTAAATTACCATTACCATGATCCTGCTGGTTCCAAGGCTTGTGCCCTTACAGCAAAATTTTGTCTTACTCTTTCCTATATTATTTATATTACTGTTTTTCACATTGTGGTCATCCTATACCTTAGAGCATTACAAATGCAGTTTGTTGGACCTCAGCCTACACCTACTGAATCAGAATTTCTTGGGGTGGAACACAGTATCTCCATGACTGCCTACTGTTCTAGGTTCTAGGTACAGTAGAACAAAACATACAGAAATCCTTACCCTAATGGAATTAACATTCTACTGGGAGACACAATAAATTAGACAAATAAGTAAATGTACAGTATGTTAAATACTGGTATAGGGGCTAAGAAGAAAGAAAAAGTAGGAAGGGAATGGGAATCGTCCAATTTAATGATGAGGGAATTGCATCTTAGATAGGGTGGCCAGTGAAGGCCTCACTACACAGTGATGTTTGAGTGAAGACTTGAAGGAAGTAATGGAGAGAACCAGGTGGATATCTGGGGGAACAGGATTCTAGGCTAAGGAACAACTGCAGAAGGCAGGTGCATGCCTGGTGTGTTTAAGACACTGCAAAGGGGCAGTGTCTGTGGAATGGAGTGAAAAGGGGGAGAAGGGTGAAGGATGAGATGAGAGAGATAAAGGGGAATGGCTGGTGATTATTAGCAGTTAGGCGTTACTGTGTGTTGGAGAGATTTGGATCCTAGGCCCAGCTGTGGCATTATCTCTGGGTCTGTTTGTTCATCACTAAAGAGTGAACGGAAGACTAAGATGATCGCTTAAGTTTCTTTCTGCCCTAAAATAGTCTTTAATTTGAAATTATTATTTCTCTACTGTTTCTATTTTTTCCCCCAGCTCTTTTGCAAGTAATTAGTTAATCATTTGGGATTCTTTTATATTTTTCATGAACCTATCTCTGTTTGTGCTCTTTACAGCCAGGTGAACTTTTATCTCTATGTTGCCCTTGTTCCTCTTTCTTTACTGAACTTGAAGATTTAGACAGTTCTTTGGTAAATAGTAGGAAATTGTTTTCTTGTCACCTTGTTTAACCATTAGTTCTTGTCCCAGTCAGATTCTTATTTAATCTTAGCTAATAGAATTAAGAAACATATTTTTCTCTACCAAGAGATTGAAATTCTTCAGCTAGACTTAAAGCGAGGCAGAAAGAGAAGAAAGAGCCTTGACTCAACTCTAAATCCCAAATGCTAGTCCAAGATTAAGTGAAATGTAATGTTCAGGGAATCATGGGATTCTTAACTGGATACTTCTATGGAAAGGATAACCTTTAGGTAGGTCTTAGACTTAAATGAATGTTTGCTTAGAAATAATTGGCTGAGATCCTTCTAAAATTTTTTTTTTTTGTGGGATCTATTAGCAGATGACATGGATAAAAGGAACATGTCATGAAGTTTTATGATCTTTAATATAAATTCTGTTGAAAGAACAAAGCAATATCAAAACTGTTGTTGGTGCCTTTGAAACCCAACACAAGAAAATAGGACTTGTAGGCTCTCAAATTGCAGCTTTCATGCAGTAGTAATGAAACAGTATAATCACTCTGAGTAAGTCTGCCACCTTTTAGCTTTTACAGGGTAATATGAATTATAAAGAAACAAATCCCCAAATCTAAATAGTATTTTGGGGTTTGATCTTTCTTATTTTATGTCATCTGCTAGATTTTGAGAACTTCAGGAGAGTCAGAGAAAGAGTATAATGTTAGGTACCAACATATTAGGTTACATATATGATGATGTTGAAGATTGGGCAATCATACTTTAAAATAGTAAGTTTATAGTTATTTTTGCTAATAATAATTTTATCTGTTGTGTATTTGGTGAGGCTTTTATAGTGAATGTTCTTTTAAGCCTGGATGAAATGAAATATAAGAGAAGTCCTAATTGGAGCTTTCTTGACTAAATATAAATATTTCAGGAGGAGTGAGGTAGAAGGGATTCATAAAACTTAGCTAGTTAGACACCCAGCTGCATATATTTATTTATAGCCTTCTATGTTGCTCATTTATGTTCTTACAGTATAAAACTGTCTTTGAAAATTAAAATTAAAAGACTATACACCTATAATAGGAGCCTATTTAAAAATAATGGAGTAAATTATGAAAAACAAATGAGCTTTATTTGGTACCTTTTGAACATTATGAATTCTAGAGTTGAAAATACTTGTTTAAGCTAATATTTGTAGCTATGGTAATATTACTGGTCCAGGAGCTATGCCAGCTCTAAGTAAAATACGTTCTAATTAGTGTAGGCTTAGTGTTTTTGTTTAATGGACACCAATTTTATTCATGATATTCAAGACATGCTTAGTACCAGTGAAACAGCATGAAAAGTATGTTCTTTATTGTTTTTAAAAACTACCCAATTAAGGATATGGAAGTAAATCTTTAATGAGATAGCTCTTCTGACACTAAAAGAGATGACTGTGTCCTACCTGCTCTTGGCAAAAACAAAATTAGATTGTTGGATGATTGAATAACTTGGTCATGAAAAAGTTTATTCTCTAAATTGAAGTTGGCAAACTGTGATCTGTGGACCAAACCCTGACTGTTTTTGTAAATAAAGTTTTATTGGAACACAGCCATGCTCATTCATGGACATATTGTCTGTGCCTTTGTGCTACAGTGGTAGTGTTGAGTAGTTATGGATCATTTGATTCACAGTGCCAAAAATAGTACTGTTTGGCCCTGTGGGGAAAAGTGTGCTGACCCCTGCTCTATATCTAAGTTTTTTGCAGTCAGATCATTTTAAAGTTCTGGTGGAGGTTTATGAAGTTAGTATTTTTGTGTTTAATTTCTCATTCTGCTTCATTCTAAGAAACAATGCATTTTAAGATAGAATACTTAAATATTTATATCTGTAAATATATAATATATTTAATTATTTAATATATTATTTAATATAATATATAATATATTTATATATATAATTTTGAGTGCTAGTTTCCAGCTTTCTCATCCACAGGTAGGCATAATACTACCTTGCAGGGTTGCTATGAGGAATCAGTTAGAAATGTAAATAAAATGTTTAGGGTGCTTGGCATCAAAGAAGGAATTCAAGCAATGAGGAGGTATAGTTAGGGGAAGTTTAGGTGTTTATTTGGGTAATTTAGGATGGCATGCTTTCTAAAAATTTTCTTTCTTTCTTAAATTTTCTAAAAATCTCTAAATTCTAATTTGTCCACAGAACTAACTGGCTATAGAGTCCTAGTTTATCTATGTTCTTAATATAACATTGGTGATTAACTTCCCTCCATCTTTTCTTCCCTCCCTCCTTCCCTGCCTTTGTCTCTCTTGTCTTCTCTTCTTCCTGAACTTCATACCTTCCTCTCTGTTTTCTTTTTGATATATGTAAGCCTTGGTACTAAATTTAGGTCAGTGAGTAGTATCTACTCCTAGGGAGAGTATACAGAGAAACAAACACATAGAAAGAAGATTCTCTCTTATCCTTAGTTCCGTTTTCTAGGAAACAAAGGAACTCTAAAATCTTGTAATCTCCCTCCCTTTATTCGTTTTTTTTTTTTTTTTAGAGAGAGAGTGAGTGTGAGAGTGGCTGCCCCCTTTATTCTTACGTGATTATGTGTAGCCATCGATGTGTGTGTAAAATCTGTTTTTACCACAGCAAATTTTAGGGCAGATCTTGAGTTTTGTCTTGAACCTTGATGCCAAGGGTTCACCTTTAGACAGGCATGGTTTTCTTCTAAGAGACCGGACAAATAGATGATAGATAGATTCTCCTTAACATTTTGAAGATTGAGTGATGAAAAAATTGACCCTGGCAGGGTCACTTAGTTGTTTCCTTGTTTGATGAAAACAAATTTAAAAACTGAGTTATTTTACTTGACTTTATTTTTAGGAGATCACTTTGAAACCTGGGACCTAACCTTTTCAAGTTACTATAAAACCAGTATTAATATAAGTAACAAAGCAAAAAAAATCATAGAATAGTTTTTGTTTTTATTGACATTTATTATTTTGTGGTAGTTTTTAATTTTTGCAGGTATCGTGAGAAAAGATATGGGAAAGCAGTGAAATTCTAGGATGATATTGAGGTAGGCAGCCTGGGTCCACGGATCCAGAGTGGGGGTTCTCCACAGGATCAGCCAAGAGGATCTTTGGCTTTGCACAGGATAGAAATCAAACATGAGCTGGAGAAAGTGAAAGAGTTTATTGAATAGCATGAACGACAGAGAATAGCAGATGGCCTGTCTGGGAAATTTGGAAAGGAAAAGAGAATGAGTCTTATTGTCGCTTGGGGCTAGGGGTTTTAAATTGGAAAGGGATCTAGGGCATGTGTTCCTTTGGGAATCCAGGTAGGGTCTGATCAAAGGCAAGTGTCAGGTGAACAATAGGTGTTACTTCATAAATTACTGAAGGTAGCAGTATTGATGCCAGTGTCAGCCAAGGTTTATTCAAAGCTGATGTCCTGGAACACATTTGGGATTCAGCTCTTCTTAGATGTTATCAGGTATTTGGGGCCTAGGGAACATTAAAGTGGGAACATAGCTTCTTTGGCTTATTCAGAGGCAAATATGGGTCATGAGTAAATGGGGCCTGCCAGAAAAATGGAGCCTTTCTAGAATGGAGTCCCTTCAGCTTCTTTACCTTAATAGTTACAGCATTAGGAGACCCTTAGATAATAGTATTAACAATTACCTACATTTCTTAAGGTTTTAGTCTCCCTCATTTGAAAATCTTTTTTTTTAGGATTTATTTACTTATTTATTAGCGCGTGCACGAGAGAGAAGGAGCAGGGGGAGAGGGAGGGAGAAGCAGACTCCCCACTAAGCAGGGAACCCGACGGGGGCTTGATCCCCAGACGTGGGGCTTGATCCCCGGACTGAGCCAAAGACAGACACTTAACCAACTAAGCCACCCAGGCACCCCTGAAAATCTTTTTATCCACAGTAAATTTAATTCTGTTTTAGTTTAGTTTAACTAAATTTGTTTGTGGTTTAAAAAGGAGTTCAGAATGGGTCAGAATTTCTCATTGAAAGTTCCAACCTTTTTTTTTTTATGTTATGTTAATCATACATTACATCATTAGTTTTTGACGTAGTGTTCCATGATTAATTGTTTGCGTATAACACCCAATGCTCCATGCAGTACGTGCCCTCTTTAATACCCATCAGGAAAGTTCCAACCTTTTTAAAGCTAATACTTAAATGCATTAAACCTAAATTTTTTATGTTCCTTTTCTATTAAAGTTAAAGTGTTCTTCCTCTTTTCTCATTTATTTTACTGTAAGCTGAGATTTTGGTAGAGGCAGATTTTAATCCCTGGTCCTCTAGGCTCTGTGAGTCACACAGGGACATTGAATGGTTTTCTTAGAACTGCAGTTTTAGTATAAAGTTAGGGACATAAATGTCGAATGTACCTTATTTTATGTATTAATAGGAACCAGACAGCAAGGTTTAAAAAGTAATTTTGTGTCTGGAAATAGGTAGATAACATGGAAGATGGGGGATTATTTAATTTAAAAAAGGTTTTTTTGAGAGGTTAAGAATTTTATCTTGCCAGGATACAGGGAGAGAGGGAGGAGAATTCTAAGTCTTGGTGAAACATAACTCAAAGACATATAGTTAGTATTAGCATTCTATTTGCTTGTATATGGAAAAACCAGTAACAGATTGATTTAGTCTATTAAAGGAAAAATAGGAGCAGGGAGAAGAAAAAAAGATGTACTCGGGAATAGTGAAGTTTGTTTCCCTTTACTTGCCTATAATGCTGATGAACTGGCAACTAGTAAAGGGGACAATCAGGATATTCTGCCCTTGGTAGGTAGATGGGTCATCAATGAAAAACAGTTTTAGTTGTTTATGACTTCTCCAGAAGATGTTGGGTGTTTAACTGTGACTTCCATGTAAGAGGTTGTCTCTATATTATGTCTGCCGCCGTCTCATTAGCATTTCCATGCCAGATCTGTGTCAGAATTTCTCACTTACTTTATTACAGTCTTATTCCCATGATTTTTTCTTTCATTTTGTATTCTTAGGTGTGTTAGATGGGCTTTCCAAAGGTTGATGCTCCATCTTCCTGTGGTTTTGTAGGCCATTGTAAGTCATTATTTTAACATTGTGTGTAATTTGTTATTCTTCAGATCAAAAAGTCATAGTCTATTTGAGACTATATGGGAGATCTGAACCATAAGGTGTAAAGCATTTGCAGGGGGCTTCTCTCCTCAGTTATTTAGAAGAAATTAGTAAACCAACAAAAAGTATTTATCTAAGTAATTTATGATCTTTTACCTTACTTTTGCTTTGAAAGTTTAGGTTAGGATTTTGGAATATTTTGCGAATTGTCTTTATTTTATAGTTAGATTTACTATTGCTATGTGTGTTATCTTTGACAAAGAGTGGAAATAATCTTAAAGTAAATTCTGTTTCCTTACAGTCAAAGGCCGTTGGCTTGCTAGATGTGGATGTGTATGGCCCTTCAATTCCGAAGATGATGAATCTGAAAGGAAATCCGGAATTATCACAGAGTAAGTAGAGATAGACAGTATGATAATGTACCATGTGTACCTTCTTCACGGTGTAGTATAGTAATTCTGAAATCAGATATGGAGCCAGACTGGGTTTGAATCCTAGCTCTGTCATTGACTGTGTGGCTTTGGGTGAATTGTATAACCTCTTTGTACCTCACCTCTGCCCCATATGTAAAATAAGGTTAACAGTTGCTGTGAGAAATCACTCAATTAGAAATTGCCATTAAGTGTAATGCATTTGACATAGTGCCCGGCACATAGTCAGTGATCATTATCTCTTTACATTATATGTGTGGATGTGTGGAAGTATTTGAATAGAAAGTATGTATTTGTGTTAGAAGACATGAAAATTATTTTTTTCTAATCAGATTTTTGTCATATTTGTCTTAAGATATTAAAAAAAAAACCTCCCAAAACATTAGTTCTTTTGCCAGCCTTCACTGCTGTCAATAGGACAGTAATTTTTAGTAAATCTTTAATATTTACTATGCTTGTTATTAGACTTTCTTGCAAAGCTATCAAATATAAAGCATTAAGAACAAGGAAATGCTGTGATCAAAAGACGAAAGTATTGGAAAGGGGTGCCTGGCTGGCTCAGTTGGTAGAACATCAAGCCCCATGTTGGGCTGTGGAGAGTACTTAAAGAAAAAAAAAAGTAAATAAAAATAGAAATATTGGGAAAACTTGTAATTTCTTGAAAAATGGTTTTAAGTGAATGAAATTAATTTATTAAAATTTATTTCAAATTATAGGGTTGCCTGGGTGGCTCAGTTGATTAAGCGCCGACTTTTGATTTAGGCTCAGGTCATGATAGCAGAGTCCTGGGATGGAGCCCTGTGTTCGCTGTGTACTCAGTGGGGAGTTGACCTGAAGATTCTCTCTCTCCCTCTGCCCCTCCTCCGTCTGTGCTCCTGCGCGCGCTCTCCAATAAATAAATAAATCTTTAAAGAAAATTGTATTTCAAATTATAATTAGAGTATATAATTGAAGAATTTCTTTTTATTTCTTGTCGTGCTTTTTCTTTTCCATAGATCTAGAACAAAATGACTATTGTAGGGTTTTTGTTGGAATATCTATGTAAATAATAGAAGTATTTTTTTGTTGTCATTAAATGTTAGTTAATTAGGCATTGTCTGCTATGTAGTGTGCTTTTGTGCTTTAGTTATTGGGGTCAATTACAATGTTAAGTTCTGAATAATTGTAGGAAATTTGAAGATGTAGTGATGATAAAATTGACTCTAGCAGTCTTATATTGTAAGCACCCACTTAGTTTTCTTGTTTGATGAAAATACAAACTTAAAAAACTAAGTTATTCTAGCTTCTTTGTTCTTTGTCCTTTCAAGTGGAATGCATACTTAGTTTGCAAATGTGTGACATACGCCAAGATGTCAAACTTTCCCAAAGAAGGAGTAATGAATTTGCGTACTTTAAATGATAGACTTATTATGTCTGTCTCTTGATTAAAGTAATGTGAAAAGTGGTGCATGCAGCACATGAGTGATGGCAAAATGGAGCCGTTGGTGTCAGTTTTTTCTTAAGTAGTCTGTTCAGTCTATGCCAACATAAATACTTGAAGTGAACTTTAATTTCTTTCTTCTTGTTGTACTGAAGCTGTAATCTTAAATTTGATGTTTGCAAATTGGCTGCCATTAAATAGGCTTTCTGGTAAAGATGAGATACTGGAAATCTTGGAAAGCCTTAAAAGAATACTTCTTTTGTGTTGACAAGCTGATCTTAAGTCACCCAAGAAATAAACTGAACGATTAAGGCAATCACTTAAAGAATGTGGATTCTTAAAGGCCCAACTTATAAATTATTTTTTGAATCTTAGATAAACCTGCCACTATTATACTAATTGGCTTCATTTTGGCATTTCTGTATTTTAACATGTTAATTTATCCTGTTGTACTGTCTATTGCAGAAAACAATGCAATATGAAATTATCTAATTAACAATAAAGAAAAACTGTGAAAGATTTGTTTTCAGCAGGCCGTAAATCTTTGTGTTTATGATTAGTACCTGTCTCAAGACACATGGGTGTTGTTCTATGTCTCTTTCACTTTTTGAATTATATCAGAGAGCTATCCTTAAGATGTGTAGACTAGGAGTATGGTACATTTGTAATGTGGCCATATTTTTTGGGCTCTTTGTACTTCACATTTCTCTTTTCCAGTCTAATTCCAGGTTAAAAAAAAACACAACTTTTTTTCTTATTTCCTAATCTTCTGATCATTCCCAGTGTTTTTCAGAATTATTGGCACATTTTCAGTATCTTGTCTCAGATGAAAAAAATTAAAAGAACTTGCTATTGTTAGGTAGTGGGTGGATTAACTTGCAATTCTATCTTTAATACTCTATTTATGTGCCTTGCAAATTTTTGCTTTTTAAAATAGACTTCATTATTGCTGATTCATAGTTTAATAATTTACTGGGTACTTTAGAAGCCTTTTAGGGGTACTTTAACAAAACATGTTCTGTTTCTTTTTTTTTCTTTTCCTTTTTTTACGTGAGAACAGAGCTTTATTTTTATTTTTGATTAAGATATAATTCACATACCATAAATGTCACCATTTCTTTTTTCTTTTTCTTTTCTTTTCTTTTCTTTCTTCCTTCCTTCCTTCCTTCTTTTCTTTTCTTTCTTTCTTTCTTTCTTTCTTTCTTTCTTTCTTTCTTTCTTTCTTTCTTTCTTTCTTTCTTTC